>NC_134694.1:118310655-118315655 GCF_050947455.1 Rhinoderma darwinii
ATAGTTATATTCTTGTATATAGGGAGCAGTATTATAGTAGTTATATTCTTGTATATAGGGGCAGTATTATAGTAGTTATATTCTTGTATATAGGAGCAGTATTATAGTAGTTCTATTCTTGTATATAGGGGGCAGTATTATAGTAGTTCTATTCTTGTATATAGGGGGCAGTATTATAGTAGTTATATTCTTGTATATAGGAGCAGTATTATAGTAGTTATATTCTTGTGTATAGGGAGCAGTATTTTAATAGTTATATTCTTGTATATAGGGAGCAGTATTATAGTAGTTATATTCTTGTATATAGGGGCAGTATTATAGTAGTTATATTCTTGTATATAGGGGCAGTATTATAGTAGTTATATTCTTGTATATAGGAGGCAGTATTATAGTAGTTATATTCTTGTATATAGGAGGCAGTATTATAGTAGTTATATTCTTGTATATAGGAGGCAGTATTATAGTAGTTATATTCTTGTATATAGGGGGCAGTATTATAGTAGTTATATTCTTGTATATAGGAGCAGTATTATAGTAGTTATATTCTTGTATATAGGGAGCAGTATTTTAATAGTTATATTCTTGTATATAGGGAGCAGTATTATAGTAGTTATATTCTTGTATATAGGGGCAGTATTATAGTAGTTATATTCTTGTATATAGGGGCAGTATTATTGTAATGGCAGGAAGGAGGTGAAGGGAAAGTGAACCCTAATCTACCCACCGCCCTGTCCCTGCCTACTTGCAACGACCCGCCCTAGGCGACGAGGTACAACTGGGCGGCGGTCCCTACGCTGGCTAAGTGCACAGGAAGACAAACAGGGAACACGCAAGGGAAGGGGCAGTAGCCACGGAACGCCACGAGGAAACGGGGCGGCGAACGAACAGTCAGGACCAGGACGAAGTGAGTACACCCGAGCAGGCACGGAGACAGAAGCAAGCCAGGGCAAGCAAGCAGGTCAAGCAGAACTGCAGCAAGGCAGAAGCACGGCAGAAGCAGGCTGGAGCAAGCAGCAGTGGGGCCAGGAATCCAAAAGAATTACAAGCACTGAGGGAGAGCACAGGGCAGGTAATAAAGGGCAGGGGGCGGAGCTAACTCCGAGAGACCAGGCCGCGATAGGCTCTCCCACTCCTGAGCCTGCCACCCTGGTTGGTGGGAGATGGTGTCAGTCGAGCAGGTCTGGCCTCAGGTGTGGATTGATTAATCCCAGGAGTATAGCTAGATGAAGTACCTGGCAGATCCCTAACAGTACTCCCCCTTTTATGAAGGGCCACCGGACCCTTACTAAGGGGACCCGGTTTAGTGGGGAAGAGGAGGTGGAACCTCCTGATCAATACCCCAGCGTGAACATCACGGGCAGGTACCCAAGTCCTCTCCTCCGGCCCGTATCCTCTCCAATGGACCAGGTACTGGAGGGAGCCCTGGACCATCCTACTGTCCATAATCTTGGCCACCTCGAATTCCACCCCCTCAGGGGTGAGAACGGGAACAGGAGGTATCCTCGAGGGGGACCAGGACGGGGAGCAGCGTTTAAGGAGGGAGGCATGGAAGACGTCATGTATGCGAAAGGATGGGGGGAGCTCCAGACGGAAGGATACAGGGTTGAGGACTTCAATGATCTTATAAGGTCCAATAAATCGGGGAGCAAACTTCCTGGACGGGACCTTAAGGCGCAAGTTCCTGGACGACAACCAGACCAAATCCCCGACGACAAACCGGGGGTTAGCAGAACGTCTACTATCCGCCTGAATCTTTTGTGCGCTCTGGGACGCCTCTAGGTTCTTCTGAACCTGGGCCCAGACAGTGCACAGTACCCGATGAACCTCCTCTACCTCAGAATTATTGGAACAACCAGGGGAGACGGAGGAGAACCTTGGGTTAAAACCTGAAATTACAGAAAAACGGGGAGACCCCTGACGAGTTACTGACCCGGTTATTCAGGGAAAATTCAGCAAGGGGAAGGAATGAGACCCAATCGAATTGACAGTCAGAGATGAAACACCTTAAATATTGTTCCAGGGATTGGTTGGACCTTTCCGTTTGGCCATTAGTTTCGGGATGGAAGGCGGAGGAGAAGGACAGATCAATCTCCAACTTTTTACAAAAAGCTCTCCAAAATAAGGAAACAAATTGTACCCCTCTGTCAGAAACGATATTGACTGGGGCCCCATGGAGACGCAGGATGTGTTTCACAAACAAAGAAGCTAACGTCTTGGCGTTAGGTAGCTTCTTAAGGGGCACAAAGTGGCACATCTTGCTGAAGCGGTCGACTACCACCCACACCACCGACTTGCCCTGAGATGGAGGCAAATCGGTGATAAAATCCATGGAGATATGGGTCCAAGGTCTCTGGGGAATGGGCAAGGAACGTAGTAGGCCCGCAGGTCGGGACCTAGGGGTTTTGGACCTAGCGCAAACCTCACAAGCGGCGACGTAAGCCCTAACATCTTTAGGCAACCCAGGCCACCAATAGTTTCTGGTAATGAGGTGTTTGGTGCCCAAGATGCCAGGATGACCAGATAGAGCGGAGTCATGGTTCTCCCTGAGTACCCTCAGCCGGTATTGCAGGGGAACAAACAGTTTGTCCCCAGGAACGTTCCCGGGAGCTGCACCCTGATCAGCCGCGATATCAGAAGCTAAATCAGAATCCGTGGCAGAGACGATTATACTAGGGGGTAAAATACAAGCGGGATCCTTCTGGGAAGGAGGATTGGCCATGAAACTACGTGACAGAGCGTCAGCCTTAATATTCTTGGACCCAGCCCTATAGGTAACCAAGAAATTAAATCTGGTAAAGAATAGTGCCCACCGAGCTTGTCTAGGATTAAGCCTCCGGGCCGATTCTAGGAAAACCAGATTCTTGTGATCCGTAAGGACCGTTACCTGGTGTCTGGCCCCCTCCAGGAAGTGCCGCCACTCCTCAAAAGCCCATTTAATGGCTAGAAGTTCGCGGTTACCAATATCATAGTTACTCTCCGTGGGCGAAAACTTCCTAGAGAAGTAAGCACAGGGGCGGAGATGGGTGAGGGAGCTGGTACCCTGGGACAAGACGGCCCCCACTCCCACCTCGGAAGCGTCAACCTCCACAATAAATGGCTCCTCTTGGTTGGGCTGAATCAGCACGGGGGCCGAGATAAAGCACTTCTTGAGAGTCTCAAAGGCCTGGACGGCCTCAGGGGGCCAATGGAGGACATCGGCACCCTTGCGGGTAAGGTCCGTAAGAGGCTTAGCGACGACCGAGAAGTTGGCAATAAATCTCCTGTAATAGTTGGCGAACCCTAAAAAACACTGTAACGCCTTAAGGGAGGCAGGTTGGACCCATTCCGCCACAGCTTGAACCTTGGCAGGGTCCATGCGGAATTCATGAGGAGTGAGGATTTGCCCTAAAAATGGTATCTCCTGTACCCCAAAGACACATTTTTCAGTCTTAGCAAACAGATTATTCTCCCGAAGGACCTGGAGCACCTTCCTGACATGCTCCACGTGGGAGGACCAGTCCTTGGAAAACACCAGTATGTCATCAAGGTACACAACAAGAAAATTACCCAGGTACTCTCTCAGGATTTCATTAATAAAATTCTGGAAGACAGCAGGGGCATTACACAACCCAAAGGGCATGACCAGGTATTCGAAATGACCCTCGGGTGTGTTGAACGCAGTTTTCCACTCATCCCCCTCTTTGATGCGGATAAGGTTATATGCCCCCCGTAGATCGAACTTAGAAAACCATTGGGCTCCCTGAACCTGATTAAAAAGATCCGGAATCAAAGGAAGTGGGTACTGGTTCCTTACGGTGACCTTATTCAGGTTACGATAATCAATGCACGGCCTAAGACCACCATCCTTCTTCCCCACGAAGAAGAAGCCAGCACCTACAGGAGAAGTCGAGGGGCGAATGAAACCCTTGGCCAGGCATTCTTGGATATACACCCTCATCGCTTCACGTTCAGGACATGAAAGATTAAATATCCTACCCTTAGGAAGCTTGGCACCAGGCACCAAATCGATAGCGCAATCGTAATCTCTATGGGGGGGCAACACCTCGGAGGCCTCCTTAGAAAACACATCGGCGAAGTCCTGAACAAACTCAGGAAGCGTGTTTACCTCCTCCCGGGGAGAAATAGAGTTAACAGAAAGACATGACATAAGACATTCATTACCCCATTTGGTGAGATCCCCAGTATTCCAATCAAATGTGGGATTATGCAACTGCAACCAGGGAAGACCTAATACCAGATCAGACGATAATCCCTGCATCACCAGTACAGAGCACTGCTCCAAATTCATGGAGCCAACCAGGAGTTCAAAAACAGGAGTATGCTGAGTAAAATAACCATTAGCAAGGGGGGTTGAGTCGATTCCTACTACAGGGATGGGATAAGGTAAATCAATACAAGGCATCTTTAGAGACATAGCAAAATCCACAGACATGATATTAGCAGATGAGCCAGAATCCACGAAAGCACTGCCCGTGGCAGACCGGCCAGCAAACGAGACCTGAAAGGGAAGCAAAATTTTATTGCGTTTCACATTAACGGGAAATACCTGTGCGCCCAAGTGACCTCCCCGATGATCACTTAGGCGCGGAAGTTTTCCGGCTTCTTATTCTTGCGCCTGGGACAGGTGTTCAGTAGATGCTTGTCGTCCCCACAGTAGAAGCAGAGACCATTCATTCTGCGAAACTCTCTACGTTGTCGAGGGGACATGGAGGCCCCGAGTTGCATAGGTACCTCCGAGTCCTCCGTGGAGGGGCGAGGAGACGGGACCTCGGGGGGAATCGCAGAAAAGTCAGAGGGGAGCACACTGAAGCGTTCTAGCTGACGTTCCCTGAGACGTCGGTCAAGTCGTACTGCTAGGGCCATAACCTGGTCAAGGGAGTCAGGCGAGGGGTAGCTAACCAGCAGATCCTTCAGGGCGTCAGATAATCCTAACCTAAACTGGCACCTTAGGGCCGGATCGTTCCACTGAGAAGCTACGCACCACTTCCTAAAATCAGAAC